>NC_048298.1:253652003-253694751 GCF_013100865.1 Trachemys scripta elegans | reverse complement strand
GGTTCTCCACTTGCGAAGTAACTCCCTGCTCTCCATGTGTCAGTATATAATGCCTGCATCTGTAACTTTCACTCTATGCATCCGAAGAAGTGAGGTTTTTACTCACGAAAGCTTATGCCCAAATAAATCTGTTAGTCTTTAAGGTGCCACCAGACTCCTTGTTGGTTTTTGTAGATACAGACTAACACGGCTACCCCCTGATACTAGAATAACACTGTGATCCACAACCCCTGGGCTAGGTGCCTAGACTGCCTATATAATGCAGGAGGAGAGAGATGCACCTACAAAGGGATCCACAAAAGCCAGCACAGTGGACCAGGAAGCCACCTGAGCTACTTAGTGGGAGATGCTGAAGATGGGTTTTATGCTAAGGCTGTCTGGGCACCTAAATCCAGGCTGCAGGAAGATGCTTACCTTTGTTAGCAATCCACAACTGGGAACCCTCTTTGGTAGCCAGGTGGCTTAGGCTCGTAAGTCATTTCCAGAGGCAGAAACTGTCACTCTTATCAACCTTGGGAACTTTTATAGCCAAAATGTAGGTGACAAGCATATTTACATGCCTACTGTGTTGGGTGTCGGTCAAGGGAGAGTTTTGTGGATTGCAGTGGAAGCTAAAACTAGAAAGTTAGCCAACTAAATCTGTGGTTTAGGTGCCTCAGTACCTTTGTTGGTCTGGCCTCTGCTCCCTAGAAACTAGACTCACATAAAGTATCTCAAATTGGGACCTGGTAGTTCAAATTATATTCCCCTTGGTTATTGGATTGTATTTGTACAAGTTGAATTTCTTTTAGTCGTAGTAGTACCTCTATTATTCTTGGCCATATTTTTACTCTCTCTAGGTCCCTTTGTATTTCTCTCTGTCTCTTGGTTTTTACAACATTTCCCAGTTTAGTATTATCAGATGTTTAATGATCTGGGAGAGGAGATAATGAAGACATTGACTTAGATGGCACTTAACAGTGACTCCTTAATCATTACCTTTTTAGTATTATTGAATAGTGGAGAGTCCAGGACTGTAGAGAATGTGCTTGAGGGAAAAAAAGCCATAGAGATCCAGGCTGGGGAGGCCAGGACATAGCTCAGGATTGGCTGGGGTTATTAACTTCCTAGAAACCCAGTCTGGAGTAGCTCTAAATGAGAGGAATAAGGGTGCTCAGATAAGAACAACAATGAGGCTGCCATATAGAAAGGAAAGACTGCCTCTGAATTGTGGGATGTTCTTTTGTTTATGGCTCATGGGGGTTTTTTTTGTTTTGTTTTTTTTCCTGCAGGAGGAACGGACTATAAAGGATTTTAAAGTCTGTGTTCTGTTCTCTCCTGAAGCCAGAGGCAATCTATAGGCTTTGTTTCATCAATTTTTGTCTATTGTGCTTACTTTTTTTCTTCTGCCTGTTGGAGGGCTCTTAATCATCACTCGAAGGAGAAGCTCCAGAGACTGTGGACTGAAAAATGCACAAAATACTTTTGCATTTCTTTTTTTTAAAGAGTGTGGACCTAGGAAATGAGGTTGTTTAAAACTGTTAAAATAGCTCTAAGCCAGGGTCTTCCAGAAGCTGAAGTCTATCTGAAAAATCTTGTGGGCTCAATAAGTCACTAGGGTAACAGATTTGGATACCAAAGCAAACTGAGTTTTTGTTTAAACAAATGTTCATGAATACACTTTTCTGATATATATCCACATCTAATTATTATAATTATTTAGGGAGAAAAATATGAAAATTATTAGCAATTGATATGAAAACTAGTCAGGTTTTGAGTATACTTTAGTTTGCCATGTGCTACTGCTACAGTTACTGAAATTCCTACTAAAACCATAAAGCAAAGAAAATTTTAGCAATTAAGCAGCATAAATCATTTTAATGTTGCCTTTTAAAAATAAAGTTCCTTTGCAGATCCTGCCCTTTCACAGAATTGCTTTAGCCATACACTGTGTATCGCTGATCTGAAGTGGGGTTATGGAAGTACAAGATTTAGCTAAGGCAATACAGTCATTTGTAATTGACTACTCCATTACTGGCTTACTTAAGGGGAAAATCAGGGATGAGCTGATGGATTGCAGATCTCAGCAGAAAAGTTACTGCATACTTGTGATTACAAATCAGGAGGTTTAAGTATATTTATCTTTAAGTTGCAGTGGGGGAGGTTTAGGTTGGATATTAGGATATTAGGCAGGGGACTGGACTCGATGACCTCTCGAGGTCCCTTCCAGTCCTATAATCTATGAATCTATCCTATAAGACATTTACGGAAGACCCAGAATTAGCTACCGTCTTGATAGAGTTCCTAAAATGTAGCACAGGTCATATCCTGTTGGTCTCTATAGGTCAAGTGTCAAATAAAAATAAACAGCAGGGTACTCTACAAGTAAAAATTCCTCCAATGCTCTATGAATATTGCTATAGCAAATGTATGACAGCACTTGCTATAATTAGGGGTGCAGAATGATTTCCATTATAATCCTATTTTCACACAGAGCTTTTATGAAACATTCAGTTTTACCTGACAATTTCCATACTTTTGCTCAGTCTTAACATTTTATATTGAAGTGTGAACTAAATGCCTTCAGCAATTCTGTTTTGTTTCTTTCAAAATCTTCCATAAATTGAGAATAACACTTTTTTCTATTATTTACTATGTGCATTTGACATTCAGCTCCCCCTTTTGTTTGTGTGGGTCTTTCACACAGGGGAAAAACAAAAATAACACCCTAAATACTAGTAAATTTGATTATAAACCTATAGAAATTGTAAGTGCAGACTCAAGAGTAGGTATGGTGGTATCTTTATTTTTAAATTAGATTTCAAATGGATTGTGTGCTTGTAACAGAATATTTAAAGTGCTTTAAAAATCAAGATATTCAAAAGAGTGCCAGCAGAATTTCTTAACCATGCAGTTTCCTCAGATGTCAGTATTTGCATGCATGTAAAGGAAGTATTTGGACCAAGCTTTTATAGTTCCAATAACTCATCTAATTGAATATTACATTTAATAGTCTAAATAGTAGTCTACAGAAGCATGATAGGACTGGAAGGGACCTCAACAGGTCTTCTAGTCCAGTCCCCTGCACTCATGGAAGGACTAAGTATTATCCGGACCATCTGCATTCCTATCCTCAATCCAAAGAACATAGGAACGGCCATACTGAGTCAGACCAAAGGTCCATATAGCCCTGTATCCTGTCTTCTGATAGTGGTCAATGCCAGATGCTTCAGAGGGAATGAACAGAACAGGTAATTGATTATAATCAAGTGATCCATCCTGTTGCCCACTCCCAGCTTCTGGAAAACAGAGGCTAGGGACACCATGCCTGCCCAAGACCAATTGATGTGACATTTGGTTGTTAATTGGTGACTATGTCATGACTATTGACAGGCAAGAAAAAACAGTATCTTGATGGGAAACAATTCCTGGTTCACCTCTATTATAGATACTGTGAACATTTGATGTGCTGGTTGCTTTTTCTGCCTTAAACTGAATAGACTTTTTTTTATGTGACTTTTGTGTTTGACCCCTTGGGAGAATGTAATAGAGTTGTGGGATTGAAATGACTTCTATTGTAGCTAGTCACATATTCTAAATTGACAAATAGAAACAGAATTGAGTTCCTAAAAGTATAATATCTTCCTCATCCACCAACAGTCAGACTTTAATTATTGAATGTGGGGAGAAAAGCCTTTGGATCAAAATAGATTGATTTCATAGAATCATGAAATCATAGAATATCAGGGTTGGAAGGGACCTCAGGAGGTCATCTAGTCCAACCCCCCGCTCAAAGCAGGACCAATTCCCAACTAAATCATGCTAGCCAGGGCTTTTTCAAGTCTGACCTTAAAAACCTCTAAGGAAGGAGATTCCACCACCTCCCTACGTAACCCATTCCAGTGCTTCACCACCCTCCTAGTGAACAGGTTTTTCCTAATATCCAACCTAAACCTCCCCCACTGCAACTTGAGACCACTACTCCTTGTTCTGTCATCTGGTACCACTGAGAACAGTCTAGATCCATCCTCTTTGGAACCCCCTTTCAGGTAGTTGAAAGCAGCTATCAAATCCCCCCTCATTCTTCTCTTCTGCAGACTAAACAATCCCAGTTCCCTCAGCCTCTCCTCATAAGTCATCTGCTCCAGCCCCCTCATAATTTTTGTTGCCTTCTGCTCGACTCTTTTCAATTTTTCCACATCCTCCTTGTAGTGTGGGGCCCAAAACTGGACACAGTACTCCAGATGAGGCCTCGGCAATGCCGAATAGAGGGGAATGATCATGTCCTTCGATCTGCTGGCAATGCCCCTACTTATACAGCCCAAAATGCCGTTAGCCTTCTTGGCAACAAGCTCACACTGTCGACTCATATCCAGCTTCTCATCCGCTGTAACCCCTAGGTTCTTTTCTGCATAACTGCTACCTAGCCATTTGGTCCCTAGTCTGTAGCAGTGCATGGGATTCTTCCGTCCTAAGTGCAGGACTCTGCACTTGTCCTTGTTGAACCTCATCAGGTTTCTTTTGGCCCAGTCCTCTAATTTGTCTAGGTCCCTCTGTATCCTATCCCTACTCTCTACCACTCCTCCCAGTTTAGTGTCCTCTGCAAACTTGCTGAGAGTAGAGATCATTAATGAAGATATTGAACAAAACCAGACCCAGGACCAACCCTTGGGGCACTCCGCTAGAAACCGGCTGCCAACTAGACATGGAGCCATTGAGCACTACCCATTGAGCCCGATGATCTAGCCAGCTTTCTGTCCACCTTACAGTCCATTCATCCAGCCCATACTTCTTTAACTTGCCGGCAAGAATACTGTGGGAGACGGTATCAAAAGCTTTGCTAAAGTCAAGGAATAACACATCCACTGCTTTCCCTCATCCACAGACCCAGTTATCTCCTCATCGAAGGCAATTAGGTTAGTCAGGCATGACTTGCCCTTGGTGAACCCATGCTGACTGTTCCTGATCACTTTCCTCTCCTCTAAGTGCTTCAGAATTGATTCCTTGAGGATGTGCTCCATGATTTTTCCAGGGACTGATGTGAGGCTGACTGGCCTGTAGTTCCCCGGATCCTCCTCCTTCCCTTTTTTAAAGATGGGCACTACATTAGCCTTTTTCCAGTCATCCGGGACCTCCCCTGATCGCCATGATTTTTCAAAGATAATGGCCAATGGCTCTGCAATCACATCCGCCAACTCCTTTAGCACCCTCAGGTGCAGCGCATCTGTCCCCATGGATTTGTGCTCATCCAACTCTTTCTCCGCAGAGGGCTGGTCACCTCTTCCCCATACTGTGCTGTCCAGTGCAGCAGTCTGGGAGCTGACCTTGTTCGTGAAGACAAAGGCAAAAAAAAAAGCATTGAATACATTAGCTTTTTACACATCCTCTGCCTCCCCCATTCAGTAAGGGGCCCACACTTTCCCTGACTTTCTTCTTGTTACTGACACACCTGAAGAAACCCTTCTTGTTACTCTTAACATCTCTTGCTAGCTGCAAATCCAAGTGTGATTTGGCTTTCCTGATTTCACTCCTGCATACCTGAGCCATATTTTTATACTCCTCCCTGGTCATTTGTCCAATCTTCCACTTCTTGTAAGCTTCTTTTTTGTGTTTAAGATCAGCAAGGATTTCACTGTTAAGCCAAGCTGGTCGTCTGCTATATTTCTATTCTTTCTACATATCGGGATAGTTTGTTCCTGGAACTTCAATAAGGATTCTTTAAAATACAGCCAGCTCTCCTGGACTCCTTTGTCCCTCATGTTATTCTCCCAGGGGATCCTGACCATCAGTTCCCTGAGGGAGTCAGTCTGCTTTTCTGAAGTCCAGGGTCCATATACTGCTGCTCTCCTTTCTTCCTTGTGTCAGGATCCTGAACTCGACCATCTCATGGTCACTGCCTCCCATGTTCCCATCCACTTTTGCTTCCCCTACTAATTCTTCCTGGTTTGTGAGCAGCAGGTCAATAAGAGCTCTGTCCCTAGTTGGTTCCTCCCGCACTTGCACCAGGAAATTGTCCCCTACACTTTCCAAAAACTTCCTGGATTGTCTGTGCACTGCTGTATTGCTCTCCCAGCAGTTATCAGGGTGATTAAAGTCTCCCCTGAGAACCAGGCCTGCGATCTAGCAACTTCTGTTAGTTGCTGGAAGAAAGCCTCATTCACCTCATCCCCCTGGTCTGGTGGTCTATAGCAGACTCCCACCACAACATCATCCTTGGTGCTCAAACTTCTAAACTTAATCCAGAGACTCTCAGGTTTTTCTGCAGTTTCATTCCGGAACTCTGAGCAGTCATACTGCTCTCTTACATACAATGCAACTCCCGCACCTTTTCTGCCCTGCCTGTCCTTCCTGAACAGTTTATATCCATCCATGACAGTACTCCAGTCATGTGAGTTATCCCACCAAGTCTCTGTTATTCCAATCACATCATAGTTCCTTGACTGTGCCAGGACTTCCAGTTCTCCCTGCTTGTTTCCCAGGCTTCTTGCATTTGTGTATAGGCACTTAAGATAGCTCTCCGATTGTCCCGCTTTCTCAGACTGAGACAGGAGTCCTCCCCTCTTGCACTCTCCTGCTCCTGCTTCCTCCCGGTATCCCATTTCCCCACTTATCTCAGAGCTTTGGTCTCCTTCCCCTGGTGAACCTAGTTTAAAGCCCTCCTCACTAGGTTAGCCAGCCTGCTTGCAAAGATTCTCTTCCCTCTCTTTGTTAGGTGGAGCCCATCTCTGCCTAGCACTCCTTCTTGGAACACCATCCCAGGGTCAAAGAATCCAGTATAGACATATTTATAAATGTCTTGGTTGTGTTTAAGCAAAAGAGGGCAACAGAGATTAGCTGAAAGGGTTAGTGACCAGCTGCATGGATTTAACATTTAGGGCAGGGGTCAGCAACCTTTGGCACGCGGCCCACCAGGGTAAGTCCCCTGGCGGCCCGGGGCGGTTTGTTTACCTGCCGCATCCACAGGTTCGGCCAGTCGCGGCTCCCACTGGCCGCGGTCTGCCACTCCAGGCCAATGGGGGCAGCAGGAAGCTGCGGCCAGCATATCCCTTGGCCCGCGCCACTTCCCGCCGTCCCCATTGGCCTGGTATGGTGAACCGCGGCCAGTGGGAGCCGCGATCGGCCGAACCTGTGGATGTGGCAGGTAAACAAACCGGCCCGGCCCACCAGGGGGCTTACCGTGGCAGGCCACGTGCCAAAGGTTGCTGATCCCTGATGTAGGGCTTATCTTCACTACTGGGGAGATCCACGTTGCTGCAATCCATTCCCTGACACCTTTTAGGACTTTATTTAAATGGAATGTCAAATATTTCTTAAAGGGAAATATAGTCATGTAGAAATTGTCCATATCTTAATTTTCACTCTTTCTGGTGAACAAGTTGAAGTCTTTCACTTTCTGTTTTCATATCATATTAAGAAAATATATTCTTAATGATGTGCTACTATAATAATTTTTATTAGCACTAGTATAGAAATAAAATAAAAACTGTCCTTCATATGTATTTGAAATAGAAATGTGCCTACATTTGAGAAAAACATCCTGTTCAAATGTATGCAAGTAACAGCGAGGTACATGTGTGTGTAGCTTACCCAGGTGTTGAGAAAGTATCCAGATTCTCATTTTAAGAGAGAAGGGGTTTTTGACAGATAATTGGAATAAAATAGCAACCGAGTTGTTGAAGAAGAGGTTGTCCGTGAAATATTGCAAGCAAACAGTATACAGAACAAAAAGAAATACCTGAACGCTTAAAAAAGTATGTCTAGTGGTTTCTAAATGCACCATTCCAGTTAGAATAGATCATTCAGGTATCAGAAGTTCCCATTAACATCCATGGGAACTCTGTGCATGTAGCATTGACCGTATACAACAGTCTACACATTTTTTTTTAACTGGAATTCCATAAATTGAATTCTGGTGAGGATAGTAAGTGAATGCTTAAACTTCAGATTCAACTTCAATACATCTCTGATAATACACCACCAGTTTCTTTTTCTTTCTTTCTTTCTTTCTTGCCCATCAGTAGTTCCAAGTCTCATTCATGCTCAATGTAAAATCTAGGATTCAGCTGCTTGAGGATGGCCATGTGCTCCATACGTCTTGCCAGGAATACCTATCCTATGGAATACCAGTCCTCCTTTCACTTTTGAAATACAATTTCCTTTTGGCTGAGCTAAGAATTTAGCTGTTAATAAAGTGAGGTAACAAGTGCCATCATATAATTATAAAGAAAACAATGTTTCTTTTGCTTCCACTGCAGTGATCTGAACCCAATATGAATGTAAATGCTCTAGGGTACTATTTGGTCTAAAATGAAAAGTAAATAATGTTCTTTTAGCCACCAAGAGAGAACTAATTATTTTGTTATTTTACTTCATATGTAAAGATTAACAGAGATTGAATGAACCACTGGCTCAGGATGGGGTGGTGATGACAATTCTTAGATTTTCTGCATCTAATACAATCTGCTATAAAGATTGTTGCTCAGCAGAGAGCAGAATTGAACTGGGATCTCCCACATCCAGGATGAGTACCCTAACAACGGGGCTAAAGCTTATAAAGGAGGCCTCCCTCTGTTCTGCTGCCCCTCCCCACCTCCAGCTGTTTTGTGTGCACTTAGATGTGGTGTGAGGGGGAACTCTAGGTCTTAGGCATGAGCGGAGCACTCAAACACCTGCCTGAGGCAGCAGTGCGTCTGCCTAAAGGCCATGGTGGCTGTGAAAATTTAGGTCCTGAGTCAGTCTAGGTGCTTAGAGGGTTAGGCAACAGCTGAGCAGGTGTGTTGCGGATTGCAGTGGTACCTAAATCTCTTTGTGGGTCTGGGCCCAAGTACTCAGATGAGCAATTAGAAAGAGAAACCTGGAATACAGGATTGCTGAGACACATCTCAGGATGATTAAAAACAGCAAATTCGACATAAATTTGCTGTGGGATATGCTAACAACCACCACAACAAAAGCCAATGAATTGGCTTCACATCACAGAGCACAGAGATAATAGGCTCTCCCTATATTGCTCTAGTGCTATTGCAGTTGGAATATTATATTTAGTTCTGGGCTCCTCATTGCCAGAAAGATATTGACAGATTGGAGAGAATTCAGCAAAGAGCAACACAAATGGAGGTGGAGAGACTGACTTATGAGGAAAGATTAAAAGCTAAATATTTATCATTTGGCTAAGCAATGACTAATAGGGAGATAAATCTGCAAATGTTGAAGGATATTAATGCCAAAGAAGGAAAGGAATAATTTAAGGTGGTACAAGGGCTGTAACAAGGATCAGTGTGATGAAGCTAATTAGGGGAAAATTTAAGCTGAATATTAAGGAAAATAATTCTGACAGTAAGACTTATTAGGCTGTGAATAGCTCAAAATTCATCCAGTATCACCAGAAGTATTTAAAACTACTTGGAACTAACAACTAGAAAATATATTTCAGAGAACAATCCTGCATTAGTGGGGGGGTAGAGCTGCCGATTTAGCAGAATCACATAAATTAGTATTCAGTCCTTGGAAGGGAGGGAGAAGAAACTTTTTCAGTTGAGGGTCCAATGCTGTGGAATTCTCGCCCCCTTAATATACCCAGACATAAATGGTGGCACTTTTCAGCTATAAGCTCAATTTTTTTCTTTGTAGAATTTGGTGATGTGGGAGCATACTGTACAAAGTATTTAAGTGCATACTTAACATAGCATGAAGTTAAGCACATGATTAAGTACCTTGCTGAAGAGGACCCTATACCACACTGAGCTTTTCCTTTCCCTTTGCTCTCAAGAGATGCAATTCATACTGGGGTTCATCTGTTACCCAGATAACGTAAAGCGGCCTAAGGTTTAGTGTGTTTGTGATACTTAAAAGCCCTCAGCAAGGGCAGCTAGAAATTAAAGATGGTGTTTACTGGATGCATAAAAGATACAACTGTAACACTTGAAAAAATTCAAGGGCTCAAAGCAGGTCATGATAGACCAACTGAACATACAGGAAATATTTAATCATTCTAAACTTCAGAAATGTGCACTGTGACTAGGCAGTTTCTTCTGAGGAACTTAGTATTTTTTAACAAAAAGCTGTTTGCTTACCCAATTCAGTCTCAAGCTCAGTCCCATATCCAATGGGAGTGAATCTCCCTTCACAAAAATGCTTTGTCTCTATCCCCTAGAAGTGTGAAGTTGAACTATGTACACCTCAGTGTCCAATCAAATACAGCTTTTGCAGTCGGTAGTGAAATTAGAGTAGTCTTTCAAATAACGAAGCCTTTGACATTTTAGGGGTTTAAAGTTGGAAAGCAGAATGCTAATAGACCCAATGTTGATCATGCAGTCGGTTTACAGTGCGCAATATAGATGTGAATGTGCCCACCTTAGACAATGGTGTGCTTCATCTTCCAGGTGGTCTTCAAGGCCAAGTTACAGCATGTCTATATCTCTTCAAGATTAATTCCTCTATTAGAGAGTTGCTTTGGATTTGGTATTTCTGTGATATGCCTTGATGGCTATGCTCATGGCTGCCAAACTGAAATATTGATCTTGACTAGAACAAGTCATTTTTTTCTCTTTCTTCAAGACTTCTCATTTCCCCAGTTGCTCAGACTGCTTCTACAGTACCTTTAACTAGTACATGATGATGATCCATTAAAAAAACATTTGGAACAGAAATAACCAGGTTTAGGCAATATGGAGCTGTGTGAATGAGACCTCATTAAGGAATCTAAACCCCATCCTATGCTCTACCACCAAGCTGGAGTTACTGTGTATACATTTATTTAAAGCATGTTACAGTATTAATATATATATATGTAGATTTTTTCCAAGATGCCACTGTGACACTATGCCACATATTCTTCATAGAGATATTGTTATGATATGAAGTATCAGGGGATAGCCGTGTTAGTCTGTAGCTACAAAAACAACAAGGAGTCTGGTGGCACCTTAAAGACTAACCGATCTATTTGGGCATAAGCTTTCGTGAGTAAAAACCTCAATTCTGAAGATGAAGTGAGGTTTTTACCCACGAAAGCTTATGCCCAAATAAATCGGTTAGTCTTTAAGGTGCCACCAGACTCCTTGTTATGATATGAGTGGCATAATTATGATGTATTTTGTGCAGGATAAGGCATGTGAGATATTATCAGAAAGGTTATGATTTACTGAATATGATTATCCCACTTGTATGCATATATCATTTTGATATCTGAAGTTAGGAATATTGTCCATGCACCTATTACAAATGTGTTTACACCTGGGGAACACCCACTAGACAGAATGCAATCAATCTAGATGACTGAATGGGGAAGGGTCATTAGGCAGTAATGGCTGCGGTGGCCTTACAGGGTCAAATGACCAAGTCACCTGGCAGCACTTTGAAGTGTGAGAGTGGTCACGCGTGAGCACTGGAAGAGAGCTCTCTCAGTGCTCTGGGTAATCCATCTCCATGAGGGGAATAGCTCCGAGTGCTAGGAGCACAGCTTCCAGCACTCGGAGCCTGTCCACGCTAGCATTTTAAAGCACTCACACTTGCTGCGCTCAGGGGAGTGATTTTCCACACCGCTGAGCCAGCAACTTAGAGTGCTATAAAATGTAAGGGTAGACAAACCCTTGAGAAAGAGAGAGACTGAACTGGGGGGAGGGCTGAACCCAGGGTAGAGGGTTGTCTAGCCTGTGAAAGGAATATCTGGCGTTTTAAGCTGTAAACAAGTGCAGATTGCCTTCAAGACCCTCTGCAAACAGCCTAGAACAACATTTAGGGTGAGAATTAGCTGCTCATATCCAATTTCAGTAGTATATTAAGCTTAGATTGCATTTTTATTTCATTTGCTAGGTAATCTGCTCTGATCTGTTTGCTATCCCTTATAATCACTTAAAATCTGTATTTTGAAGTTAATAAACTTGCTTTTGTTTTGTCTAAAAACCAGTGTGTATGGAAATCATAACTGGGGGACAAAAAGCTGTTGCATATCTTCCTCCACACTGGGGGAGGGGGCGAATTTCATGAGTTTATGCTGGACAGATTTCTGTGCAGCACAAGACTATATAAGTTTGGGTTTACCCCTAGGGGCGGGGTGCACTTGAGTACTGGGAAGTTCCTTAGCTGAGCCTTCTAATGCAGAGCCAATCTCAGCACCGGGTGAAGCTGAAGCTGAAGCTGGTGTGTCCCTACCTGGATGTGTGGTGCCAAAGTGCAGTCTGAAATCTAGGGGAAAGCTTGGCAGGCTGCACAGCAGTACAGTGTTAAGAGAACCCAGCCTGGTGGGACAGGCAGGCTCAGTGGTACCCCAGTTCCAGGTGGCACACCAGGAGGGGGAACCCGTCACAGCCACCAAAGCACAGAATAACTTATATTGGAGTGAAAAAAATCACCTACACTTCAGTGGAGAACGTTGCATTCCATTCTCTTTAGAACAGTTTGGCTTAAATATCTATAAAATAAGACTCCCTTTTTTTATGCTTAAGTACTGGAGACATTTGCATGAAAAAAGATCTGTTTCTAAGAATTAATCTTCCTCTTCCTTATTTCCCAACTAAATTTATAATCCTTTGTTTGTGACATTGTAATTATTTCCAATCTATTTTGATGTTACCAACCACGGATTAAGAGTTAGGTAGAGAATAAGCAGCAGGAACAAACAAATTCTTGGAAACAAAGATCCTGCTTTTATGTAAATATCATTGGTAATTAATAGAAAAATACAGTATTAAAGTCAAAAACATTCTATTTAGAAACCTCATGGAAAATTTTGTATCAGCTGCTTTTTCACTAAGCAGTAATGTTATTTTTCTATATTTCTATGTAAATATCTTTAGTAATAGAGACTGAGGAGAAAAATTAGGAATACATGTGTGTATCTATCTATTGAGCAATCAACAGACTGGTCACACTGTGAGCAGCATTGTTTCCAATACATTTCTGAAGTGTCAAGAAACAGTTCCTGAAATACAACTGCTGTCGTCATGCATTACTGTTGGTCCTATAGTTGCAAATTATTTAATCCAAGATTATTTACTCTCTTAATCTCTTTGGCCAGTTTGTCACGAGACGTTTGTATAGGGAACAGTGCATAGTGGGTTTTTTTTTTAAATTAAACTAGATTGCTTTGGAAAAGTGTGTAAATAAATTAAAAATAGACCTCTAACCCGATATAATGTGACTCGATATAACACGAATGCGGATATAATGTGGTAAAGCAGTGCTCCAGTGGGGCGTGGCTGCACGCTCAGGTGAACCAAAGCAAGTTCAATATAACGTGGTTTCATCTATAATGCAGTAAGATTTTTTGGCTCCCGAGGACAGCGTTATATCGGCGTAGAGGTATACTTCAGAAATAGCTTCCCATTAAGAATAGCTACATCAGGCAAGTATATAACCTACCCCTTTTCTCATGATATGTAAATAACATAGACTTGTCATTCTTCTGTATGAAGAGATGACCACTAAACATTCAGTCACAGAGGTTTACACTAAAGCATTTTGACAGCTTTCAGGAACATTGTAACCCAGGGATGAATATTTCTTTGTGACCATTAACCATTCCTGAACCATTAAACATAAAACAGATGGCTGACATGAAAGAGCAAAAGAAAAGAAACAAAGACTAAAATATGGGATTAACTGTAACAATCAAGTTTTTGAGAGCATTGCCGATAGAGTGTACATACTAATTAGGATTCCAGACTGTTAACTGCATGTGGTGTAGTTGGACTTAAAGGTAAATTATGTGCATGTTCTGAATTTTACTTTGGATAAACGGCTTTATTTCCTCAGATGTGCTTAGCACACAAATGTGAGCATCAGAGCTGACAGAAAAATATTGTATTTATTGAACAAGGTGATCAACCGTAATTATTGTAGTTTGAGAATTTCATTCCACAGGTGCACTGGTCAGTGTATTTTATTCCCCGACTCTTTAACAGCATCTCAAATGTTATTTCTTGAGTGCTGACAGTGTGTTTCTCATTGCATATAGCAACATGGATGTCTGTTCCCTGCCCAAAGGATATAAACAAGCCCAGAATAATATGTTTTAAGATAAGTGATCTAACTTCTGCTTCTTTGCTCTTCGTGAAGATCTGAAACTTCAGCTGTCTGTACCTTTGTTCCATTATACATCCATTACTGCCTACTATTTATAGCGTTCAGTATATACTAGATTCACTTATGGACACTATTCACCTGTCCCAAAGAGCTAACAATCTAAAATGACAAAAACAAAACTCTACAAACAATGTGCTCAGAGTGGTGCATTTTTAATTGTATGTTTTGTCCGTAAATGTAAACCAGTCCAACTATCCTTCTCCTATACCATTAGTGGTTTGACTTCATTTTGTGTATATGCTGAAATTACTTCAGTAATCATTTTTTATTTTATTTTTTCTCAAATCCATTAAAATTCTAGCTGAACTGCCAACCTCCAATAATCCCCACTCATCCTCCCTCATACCAGCTTCTCACTCTGTATTCTCTAAGAAGAGCCTTCCAACTCCCTCTGTACAAGTTTCCATTCTAACACTAGAAGGGAAATTAAAAAGAAGAAGTTGACATCAGAGAAGCTCTTAAGGTATTGGAACCTCTCTCCCCAGTGTGATTACTGGCTACACTAGCGGCTGCAGGCTGTGGCTCCACCTGCACTGAGGAATTGACTTAGTGCAAATCAGGGTAACTAAGTTATGTCTACACTGGAGCCTGAAGGTGTAATTTGCAGCTTGAGGAGGCATACTTACCTTGGCTCTGAGATAATGCAGTAAAAACAAAAGCATAGCTGTGGCAGTGCAAGTGTCAGGATTAGCTAGCCACTGTAGTCCTATTCCATCTGAAACCTTAGATACGTACTTGGGCTGCTTGTTGCTCCTGCTGCTTATGATCTCTGTATTAGTGAAGCCTTGAATGAGGTAGCCTTAGCTCAGGATGGCTTTAAATCACTCTAGGTTCAAAAGTGTTGGTGGAAAATGAATAGGCAATTCAAATGTATCTCTGAAAATGGTAAATTATAGTAGTCATTACTTTTAAAACACTGAATGTTGAGTTGTTTTTCCATCCTCCCGTAAACACTAATGAAGTTAAGTTTGATGTTTTGCATTTGGCTGTTTAGAGTTTTGTGAACACCAAAAATCCAATCATAATGTGAAGGAAACAGAGAGATTTCATAAATAAACATCCCCCCGAACACTCATTAGCTTTGGTTGAAACCCATCATAGAAATGGTCAGTTCTAAAGGAATTTTTTTCATAAAAGTCTAAGCAGCTGAGTTGGGGGAGTTAAGATGAAAAATGCATTTCAACCTTAGCTATACCATTCGCTGTCAGTGAGCGCTTGCATGTGCTACATTGATAGTTAAGTAATCAGCAGGAGGGACTGTTGTAGCTACAGACTACTTGCCCTTTTTCTGACTCTGAAGTAACATTCCTGGGTCATACTGATCTGGAGAGTGAAAAACTGGGTAGATATCAGACATTTCACTAGAATAGAATAACAACACCAGGTTACTAGGTCAGTCTTTAATACATGTGTAATAAGACTAAAAATAACCTCCCAATTAGAAAATCAAAAGTAAGAGTTTTGATCTTTAAAGTGTTCTCAACATTTCATTTCGAGATCTGGAATTGCATGGTGGTTGCAGCCACCTTGGTCACGCACCCTTTAATTATTCCCTTGGTATGTTGTGATGTGTCTTTAATTTGCTACTGCTAGCCCTGACAGTGAATGGTGCCTTTTAAATTTGTCACTTCTAGCACTGCCAAATGGAAATTTTCCTTTGGTGCTTCTATCAACCACCACTTTCACTTTAAGCTTTTTTTTAAGTTAATCAAAATCAATCTGAAACTGAAACAAAACAACTTATCAATATTGCCTGGCAAGAAAACTTTGGGAGTTTCCAGGAGTGGGGGGAAGCAAAGAACACTGCAAAAATAGCCTTTGATTCTTGAAACTTACAAGACGCACTGTGATGTTGCACTTCATATGCTTTATGGAAATATGCTTATGAATATGACATAACTGGAATATGCTTTACACTAAATACCCCTTGTATCGTGCCATAGAAAGCTTGTAATCTACTAAGTGTGTTCATCCTATTTGTTTGGAAGTATTATTTCTATATCTGGAGTTAGGAGAATAAGAACTTGTATCACTGATGTAAACATAATAAGTGGAGGCCATTAAGGATGCTCCAGAAACAATCAGTTTTAAATGGCTCTAGTTACTTGAAAGTCTTCTTGTGTAGGTGTGGGCCAGCCCATGGGGAATGGAGACTAGGGGTCTTACAGTGACATGAGACCATGTCACCTGATAATGAAATCCATTTTAGTTAAATCTGGTACCTTTCCGTTTAGAAGGAGGGGTGGGGACCCACAGATACAAAAGATTCCGGCCTTGTGCCAAAACTATAAAAAGGGATGGAGCAGGACAAAGGCTGCCAGTCATGAGAAAACCCCTGCTTACCGCCTGAGATGTCTGCTGGAACCAGGGCTGGCTTTAGCAGGTGTGGGGCCCCGCACTGGGACGTGAATTGTCTCGCCCCCCCCCCCCAACTCTGCCCTGACTCCGCCCCCTCCCTGCCTGGTGATCTGCCTCCGTGCATCACAGAAGATGTAGTCTGAGGAACCTGTAAAGGAGAATGGGGACATGAGGCACCACAGCAGCCTGAACTGAATGGATTTCTGAATGGAAATGTTGTAGTTTTGTCTGAAGAACAAAAACTTAGTGGTTGTGGGGATTTTATTTTTTAGATGAAAAGTCTGAAGGTTTTTTTCAGGAAAGCAGATGCTTTTGTTGTTGTCAAAAACCTAATTGTATAAACAGTTTTGATAGAGTTTTGGACCTGCCTTACTGTTTGTTATTCTGTCGTTTTCTGCTGCATAATCATGTTTCTATGGACAGCTTGACAGAAGGAAGGGACTGCATAGTCACAAGTAATACAATATGTCCTGTCATCCTAAAAAAAAAATAAAAAAATTGCAGAACTCAGGGCAGTGGGAGGCACCAGGAGGAGCAAGGTGGGTAGTGAGGAGAGGTGGGAGGAAGATAGGGAGTGTGGGGGGAATACCAGGAGCAGGAGGTAACTCCCCACACTACCTGTCCTATCCCTTCCTACATCCTGGTCTGGCCACAGCACCCCCAACTACCTCTGTGCTGACCCACTGCTCGGTGCCTCCTGCCTAGGTCCAGCATTGACACCTGTCAGTTCAAAAAACGCTCAGTAGCCAGGGAGGGAAAGGAGCTGCCTAATCTGGGACCAGCAAAAGTAATTGGAATAGTGCTTTGGCTTCTTTAAAAAAAAAAAGTGCTGAAATGGCATTCTGGAGCATTCCGGCATGACTCGAGCACTGAATAAAATACAAAATGTTTTTATAATGTACAATATGCAGAGCTGGCTGTGTTGCCTATAGCTAAAAGTTGCGTACCACTTTCCATTAAGAAGATTATGATTTCATTTGCTCGTAATTGTACCAATTTTTGACTGTTCAGGTTGACATTTTCCATGCAGTGTGTCTGTCTCAGGCTAGCATGCAATGTTTCTGCTAAAACAGTTCAGCTGTTTGAGAACAAGGTTAGGGGAAAATACATTCATTTCTCCATGTTATAAAATTCTTATAATCCTTAGTTGAGAAGCTCTAATACCTCTATGCTTTGGAGCTGGGACTTGAATTTTTTGTAGAGGGGGGGCCCTGAGATTATACAGGTGCCTTTTGCTCTCTCCAGGAAAATCCATCCAAATTTTGGCTGAGCTACAAGCCTCTGAAAATCACCATTTGCATGTTCTTAAAAGCTGGGAGCAAACTTCTCCAAATAATCCATCTCTAGTGAGTGTGCTCATTTTCCACAGAGGCCACTGATCATATTCCAACACAGGGGTAAGCAGGACAGTTATTTCCAACTGCTGGAGCAACTGTGGTATCAGGTGCTGGAACTGACAGCTTGGAGGTTGTCTCTTCTGTGCTCTGTGCTCCCTTTGCTGGCACTCAGACATTGTGGAGGAGAAGGGGGAAAATGCCTGATTAAAAGTCAGAAGCATGATGTGAGTGAAAAGATAGAGAAAGCTTAGTGGAAGAGAGGAGAAGGGGGAACTATTAGAAGCTGCAGAGCTGAAAAAGCAGAGGGGGATCAGGACAGATAGTGGGCCTGGACAGGACTAGAAAGTAGTAGAAGCAAGGGGAAGGAAGAGGCTCATTATGGACAGGGCAGAAAGGTCTACAACCATTAGATATGCTCCTCTCCAGAACTTGGTACAGAACTCAGGATTCTTGAATCCTAAAATCTCTCTGCTGTTAGTCAATATCTGCGAAACATTCTGGCAATATATGTGTATCTTATTCCTCTCTAGTGGCTTAGTGGATAAGTCTATTACTGCTTCCATTTACCCTCAGGCTTCAATGTTGGTGGTGCCCAGGGTGTGGGTGTGACAGGGTATAAAAACCCCACACTGGAAAGGAAGGGGTTAAAGAATTACTTTACACCCAGGCAGCCCCAACCATACCTAGGTTGGAGGCTGGAGCTTGAAAGGGAAGCAGACCAGCTCAGTAGCGGGCAGCCGGTGGAGATGAACAGATCTATGTTCCTCAGAGGGAGCACAGTGGGAGGTCCAGCTGCCTGAAGTGCCTGAGTATTGAGAATCTACCTGACCTGCTGAGGGGAGAGGACTCTGGACTCTTGCAAGGTCTGGGATTTATCCTTTGCTTTATTTTGTTTATATGTCTTTATTTTGCTCTTTTGTGTGAGGAGACTGGAAAGAAGCAATCCAGTGGATCTGCAGTACAGCACCTTTGAGAGTGCAGAACCTTTCTGCCAACCTCAGGGACCCAGACTGGAACCTGATGGAGAGGGTGGGCCCAAGTTCCCTGATAACCTCTGCTCCCTCCCAAAGGGGCTGAAGGTAAAATGACTACACCTGATATCAGTGAAACTAGACTAGGATGACCCTAAAGCAAATCTGGGATCTTGGCCTGGTGAGGCCTGGTAAGGCCTGGAACCCCATGTCTGACAGTGGAGCTATTCTTGGTTGGACGCGCTGTATACCCTAAAAGGGGAGGACATAACTTGTGGCCTGGACAAATGGTTGAGTCACTGAAGGGGCAGACCATCACAGGGCCAGAGCTGTTGTGAACAGAGGGTGTCAGGAACAAAGAGAGACTAACACTTCCTCACCTGGCCACTAGGCAGCAGCTGCAGTGAGTGATCACCTTTGTAAGGGGTCATTAGGGTTTCACAACAAGAAAACTATTTTTAGTTTGCTGTTTAAAAAAACCTAAGAAATTGAATAATAACTTATATTAAAAGAACATAAGGTTGGAAAGACAGGGTGGGTGGGGTAATATCTTTTATTGGACCAACTTCTGTTGGTGAAAGAGACACAAGATTTTGAGCTTACATATAAATTGCAAAATCAACGTGCAACTGTGCCAGAATAGAAGTTGATTATTTGGATGACTTGTACATGTGCATTGTGGTACAGTCTCTTTAACTTGCCCATGTCGGCTGACTGAGGCTCGGGAGGCTCAGCTGATTTGGGCTCAGGCTGCAGGGCTGTAAAATTGCAGTATGTAACCCGTCTGAGTTGGCAGCAACAAGGGCCGGGGTCAGTATCTAGGGGTTCCGTTTCAATAACACAATGCAAAGCCGGCTCGAGCCCCCATCCAGTGACCTGGGACAATTACATACCACCCTTCCGGGCGCTTCTAAGAGGCAATACTTCCCCTCTTGCAAGCACGGAGTCTGAGTGTAGCAAAATCCTTTTAATAGAGGAGGGAAACAATGTGGCATTATGTTGGGGAAACACCACAAACAAGATTCATAACACAAATCATGAGCAAAAGACCCACCCCCAAGTAAGTTTGGCAGTAACCTTTTCCCCTCAGGGTCTTAAGTCCAGCAACCCAAAAATCACCCAAAAGTCCAATGCCCCAAAAGTCTCTGTCCCTGGTCAGGGCATCCCCAGAGTTCAAAAGTTTATCTGCAGAGTTTTACCCCCCCAGCCTGGGTGGAAATGGGGGGTGGGGAAAGGGGTGCACGAGGTGTTAAGGGGCACCTTACGTGGTCCGAGGCCGACTGCCCCGCCACTCCATGGGGTTCTGCTGCAGCCTTCACCACTAGCCACTCCACCAGCCATCCCATGAGCTGCTCCAGCCATCCCACAAACTGCTCCGCTCTGCTTCGCTTCGCTCCGCTCTGCCAGCCACTTAACAATATATCTTCAGGCTCCCCCACTAGTTAACACAGCACTCAGTGATCTCAGCTCTTAGTAATTTTAGCTCTTTAGTGATGTCAGCTCTTAGTGATTTCAGCTTGAAGTAGGGGAGCCCCTCTGCTAGTGCACCATTGGCCCAAAGTGAATTCAGCACAGCAGCCTGTAACTAGACTCTTAATGGAATCAAAATTAGCTCTACTATTCAACAGTGGAGAGAGGAGAAGGTGTAATTGGTGTTTCAGGCCCTCAAAAGGGAGCCCATACCATCCCGTACAAATGCCTATCCCCAGCCTCTCTCAATTCACTGGGTTTTGGAACCCATGTCCCTTGTCTAGCGAGTGCTACTTAGTTGATGGTGAGTCCCTCTGTCATAAAACAGTTCCACTGTCCTTGATTCACACAATCAGGGTAACAACACTTTATTCTTCCTGCCCCAATAACAAAGAAACTGGGGATCCCACAGCAGACAAAGTGACCATTTGGGCGGCTGTGGGCTCATGCTAGGCGGGGTGGGTGTGCCTATGCAAACAAGACCAGCCCCTGAAGTTCTTTCCCATAACTCACCACAATTCACCACCAGATGTCAGGGTAGAGCTCATCCTGACTCTGCTTACAAGTGCAATCATCTAGAGCCCAGGAGCTGCATCCCCGTGAGGGGGGAGGCTCCCAGAGCCGAGGCTCTTGCCTGAGCTCAAACATCTCCACTGAAATTGTATTGCCCTGCAGAATGAACCCAAATCAGCTGATACAGGCCAGCTGCAGGTGTTCTATTGCAGTGTAGACATACTCTGGGAGTCTTCCAAAAGTATTCCACAATCCCATGGGCCAACTTTCTTTGTCTTCTGGCCAGTCAAGCTTGGTGGACAGTCAAGTTCTGGCACACTGCACCATGAACAAAGGCCTAGAGTGGCCACATTTGGGAGGGGGAGCTCTAGGAAGTCTGTGTTATGGGTGACTGGACTTGGGCATACTATGTAGATGCTGGAGCCCTAGGTTGGGACCCAGGGTTCAACAATTCCTAACATGGGGTACAAATGAGTGTAGAGACTTAAGACCTAGGTTAACAAAACTAGAGTCTGCTAACTCATGTTCTACTAATCCTGGGCTTACAGTGCAGTGAAGACCTCCCCTTAGAGCAGAGCTTTGAACTTGTAAAGTGCTATAATAATGCTCAGTACTCTGAAAAATCAGGCCCATAGCTGTCTCAAATTGGGCAGTCAAAATTAGTGGCTGATTTTGACAGTTTTCATAGATGTTTAGACAGTGACACAATTACAATAATCTAATCAGGCCACCTATGTATCACAGGACATAGAACTCATCCAGTAGTCTTTCCATCAAGCCATAACTTCTAGTTGATTTAGAACATATTTTTTTTTAGAAAGACATCCAAATATGATGTAAAGACTTTGAGTGATGGAGAATGTACCACATCCCCACATAAACTGTTCCAGTGGTTAATTGCCGCTCTTAAAAAGGTTGCCTTATTTCCTGCTTAAATTAGTCTAGCTTCAGATTCATGGAATCTTGTTATGCCTTTGTGTACTAAAATTAATGAATCTTCAGAGCTGCTCACATGCTGTAGAGATGGGTAGTAATATGAAATCCTAAAATAAATGCCCCTTTACTATCAGAAATCTCCCCATGTACATATTCATCATAATCAAGTCACCTCCTAACATTTTCTTGGATAAACTAAATAGATTGAGCTTCTTTAGTTTCTGAGTTTAAAACATGTTTTCCAGATCTAGAATCACTTCTTGTAATTCCTTTTTTGAACCTTTTTGTGTTTGGCCTTAATCTCTCTGTGCCTCATTTGTAAAATGAGAAGAAGAAGAATACCTCCTTATCTCACAGGTGTGTTGTGAAGATAAATTCATTAATGTTTGTGAGGAACACAGATGTTATGGTGATGAGTTCTATACACAAAATCTCATGGGGAAATTAATAATTATGTATTCAGCACAGGAATTGAATGGTATGCAGTACACAAGGTGTGAGGCCAAACATTGAATGATGAGGATAAAGAGAAACATTGAACAGCTGCCTCATTCCTTGAGCAGTGTCCATCCTGTGTATTGAACAAGGCAGGAATCCTGTTGAAAAAATAGTATGTGATCATGACTGTATCACCGTGCATATTCACATGGGGGCTGTGAATTAAGGCTTCATTGGCAAACTTAATACTAGCACTTTTTAATTTCTGAGTTCTTGACTTTGCAGACTTTACATTTAAAACAAACTGAAAGAATGTTATCAGTTTATATAAATCATGCAACTTGCAGCAGTTGTGACAGTTGATACTCTAAATGTTCTTATTTTGTAAGATTAAGTGGGAGCAGTAGATAAGAATGAGCATGGATAGGAAAACAGTTTTCACCTTTAGCGGCTGTAGGCATCATAGACTTGCATTTTCAAAAAATGAAGAGTCAGTTAGGTGAACTACTGTTGCAGCAGCAACCAAGTATCAAACATCTCCAGTTAGGGTTGCCAGCTTCTTATTGCACAAAACTGAACACCCTTGCCCTGCCACCTGCCCCTCTGCCATCCCTTCTCTGAGGCCCCGCTCCACACTTACTCCAGCCCCTCCCCCCCCCGCCTTATAATGAGGATACTAAAATGTCCTGGAAAGATCATATGCTTATTCAGAGGCACTTTTAAAAAGATTTTTGTCTACAGAGCTGTTTAAAAATCATGATAATTCTCATCATGCATTCCCCTTTTTGTTTTTAGGCAGTTTTTGGAGTAAAGGTTTAAAGCAGAATACTCTGTACGTTTTTAAAAATCAGAGTAGTAAAAGACATGCAAATGCTTGTAGTTTAGAGGAAAAATCCCCTCAAATATTCATGAAATTCCTGCAATTCCATTTTAATTTGCCTTAGAAAATTGCCTACTTTATTCATTTTTTCTTTGGTTTGCATAATAGTTACCACAGTTCAGATTGCTTTCTAATTCTAGAGAGGTTTTGTGGATGATACAGCCCTACTGATTTTTCTTTGAATCATAAATAGAATTCCTTTCATAAAAAGGTAATGTACACTTTGTAACTAGCACACTTTTGCTAATATACCAGGTTTCCTTGGAAGCTGTGTTGCTCTTCAGCTGTCTCATCTCTGTTAATGTTCAAATATAAATGTCAGACTACATGATAGTCTTACTTTGGGGCTACGTCATATTTTGCCCATCTATGCAAACAATTTAATTGGCTCAATTGTGGAAGGAAATTTAATTTGGTGCTAAAGGGTGGATTGTATCAAAATATTAACCTTATCCAAATGTCAGACAGTGTAATATGAGATGTTCCTATAATGAAGAAAAAGGTGTCTACAACATGTGACACTTGACAAGTCAAATGTGATGGATTTATTTTAAAACAACTCTTATTTTAATAAGAGTTTCACAAAAGTCATTATAATGTGAAATATCTATTTAAGAACATAAGGATGGCCCTACTGGGTCAGACCAAAGGTCCATCTAGCCCAGTATCCTGTCTTCTGACAGTGGCCAGTGCCAGTGCCCCAGAGGGAATGAACAGAACAGGTAATCATCAAGTGTTCCATCCCATCGCTCATTCCTAGCTTCTGGCAAACAGAGACTAGGAACACTATTCCTGCCCATCCTGGCTAATAGCCATTAATGGACCTATCCTCCATGAATTTGTCTAGTTCTTTTTCATACCCTGTTATGGTCTTGGCCTTCACAACATCCTCTGGCAAGGAGTTCCATAGGTTGACTGTGCATTGTGTGAAGAAATACTTCCTTTTATTTGTTTTAAACCTGCTACCTATTAATTTCATTTGCTGACCCCTAGTTCTTGTGTTATGAGAAGGAGTAAACAATACTTCCTTATCTACTTGCTCTACACCAGTCATGGTTTTATAGATCTCAATTATCTCTCCCCTTAGCCATCTCTTTTCCAAGCTGAAAAGTCCCAGTCTTATTAATCTCTCCTCATACGGAAGCTGTTCCATACCCCTAATCGTTTTTGTTGCCCTTTTCTGAACCTTTTCCCATTCCAATTATGTAATCCTTATTTGTATACCAGGCCATCAGTGTAAATTGTGGTTTACAGAGTTCATTAAACAAGACACAGTCCCTAACCCAAAGAGCTTACATTCTAAACTGAGTAGACAAACCTGCAGAAATTAACTCAAATTGGAGTGGGGGAGGGAGACGAGGATTCGCAATCATTTAAACCTCCTCCCCCAACACACAGAGAAGAGATGCACAGCCATTAAGCTGTTTCCAGAGTTGGTCTGCTGCTTACCTGGCATAAATGCTCTTAAAAAATGACCCTTTTCTTTCATAGTTGCTATGTGTTTGTTTTATTTAATTTAATTTTTTTCTGTTGTAACGGTTCAGTCTTGAATAATCATCACATTTAAATACTAACCGAAAATTGCTAAATAAGGTGGTGATTCTTTCATTTTTTTCAGAACTTCATTTAATTGTTTTGTGGTTTTTTTTCTGAGTTAAAATAACTCAAGTAACTTAAGTGAGGTTGGTTCTTTTTTTGTAATTAGGCATAAGTATCTCAGGCTATGCCTACTGGAAACCATGCTGTATTACTTGTGTTACTCTTCTAATAAATTAGCTCTGTCAAATATTTGACCATTTTTGACATTAACATTAGCTAGGTAAATCTTCATGTCCAGGTCTTTCTTTACATAGGATAAAGCTTGTTTCCTTCGGTGTGATTCCTACACAATATGGGCCTGGCATAATTCTTGTATGGTGCCTCAGCTTGCCTCCTCAGCTTCACCCATGATGTCAGTCATGCTGCCCAATTTTGTTTTTCCTCACTGATGTCTCCTTACCTATTTCCACATCGTCCATATGCATGTGACACCTTCCCAAACTCTGTTTGCCAAGTCACCACTACATCCTCTTTCAGAGCCTAAAACACATTGCCTTCAATAGGAAGACTACCATTGACTTTACTGGGCTCTAGATCATGCTTTGTGATCCTTCCTAAAGACTCACTGTTCCAGGTTGGACACAAGAAGTAAATTAAAAACAAACACCGTATCCCAAATTATTTCCACCTTGGTGTTTTCCCAGAGTGTTTTGTCTTCTTTATGTCTATTAGATTGTCAGCAGGAGCTGTCTTTGTTTTTATGTGGAGTAAAGAGCTGGGCATGTTGATGGCACCTCAGTAATAATATGCTGTTATCCCTAATGATACTATCCTACAACTCTAGAGCCCTTGAGCATCACAGCTGGTGTGCACTCCGAGGTCATGCATCTTCATAAGGTGCCCACTCTTCCGGGCAAAACGTCTAAGAACATAAAAGCATATGGCTGTATTCGCACCCTACACACAACTGCAATAATATTTGTACAAAATGTGCCTTGTAGGGTATCCTATGAAAGCTAATAACCAGTTCTTACTATCCTTGTAAAAGGCATGTTTTGATGTTCTATGTGAAGTTGTGAATTCCTTCTGTATGATGTTACTAGAACATGTTCTAGACCAGACAGCCCAGCCTACGTCAATGTGACAAACAGGTCTGTCCTAGACAAAGGAATGCAAGTTTTACCTCAATTTATATATTAGCAATAAACAAAGCTATTCAGATGAACCACTGGGGGTTATCCTGCTCCTGAACTTGAGAGAGAGAATTAACATGGCTCCTGCACCCAGAGAGACATAGGAGACTGAATCCCGAGGGGGTCTTTCTGATTTGTAAGACAAAGTCATTCCCTTTGGGGATATAAGGAACACAGGGAGACTCCATCTTTATCCTTTGCCTTAGGAGACAAATAAACCAAGTGATTTGATCTCTGGGATGGGTCCAGGCTAGGCTGGGCAGTAAAAAGCTTGCAAGGAGTCTGTGGGTAAAAGAAGCCTTCTTGAACAAAGGCTCTAACTTGCTAGATTACATTTTAGACTTTTAGATGCGGGTTTTCACTTGTATTTACTTGTAACCATCTCCACCTTTCTCTTATACTTATACTAATCCATGCTTTTCTGTTAATAAACCTGTTTTACTTTTACTATAAACTGATTCAGTACTGTTTGAAGGGAAGTTTGTATTTACCTCCATTAAATTAATAAACGCTGATGCACTGACTCTTTAGCAGAGCAGCAAACTTAATATCTTCTGTAAATGCACAGAGGTAGGCACTGTGCATTGCACAAAAACATCTCTGAAGAGCTTGGGGGCTGGAGTTCACTGATTGTTACCAGGCAGGCAAGGTTTGAGCCGAGAGAATCTTGAAGAGTTTGCTGGTAAGGAAGACAGACTGGTGTGGCAGGGAGCTGACACAGTCTAAATGCCAGCAAAACTCACCCTTGCTGAGGCAGAAGAGGTAAGAGTGGTTCACAGCTCTGGATGTCCCCAGCAGCATGTTACTATCATGTATAAGCATAACACTATATATTAGCCATTTTGATCCTCAGAAGCTCATAGGCATAAAGGTAGGTAAACTTGAGATCTGTGATAACCAAAGCACTTGCTGGATGTTATCTGCTTTTCAGTCCATCCAAGAAGAAGAAAACACCACATAATGCTCAGTTATCTCTTTGTCTGAAAATCTGACATAGTGGGTGCTACTATGTGATAAACATCTAGTCTGCTTATTAGAATCTAAGCCCGGGTTCCTATCAAAACTCTAAGCACTGGAATAAATTGCTTAGGGAGGTTGTGGAATCTCCATGATTGGAGATTTTTAAAAGCAGGTTAGACAAACACCTGTCAGGGATGATCTACTTAGTCCTGCCATGAGATGACCTCTCAAGGTCCCTACCAGTCCTATATTTCTATGATTCTATGTGATGGATGACATGATATATTAATCAATAATAATACTTAGCTCTTACATAGCACTTCATAGATCTCAAAGCACTTTACAATAGAGGTGAGTTTCGTTATCCTCATTTTACAGATGGGGAAAGATGAGGTGCAAAGGGGGAAGTGACTTGTCTGAGATCATCAAGCAGGCCAGTGGCAGAGAGTGGAACAGAACCCAGATCTTTGGAGTTTCAGTCCAGTGCTCTGTCTACTAGGCCCTTCAGCCTCCCTAATAAAATGCAAATAAAATTACTTTGTTTCATTTTCTAATTTCATGCCTTTCAGTTAATCTTAATCTTAAATTTTGTCTCAATTTTCATTCTTAATTACACTTTACAGTAATCGTGTACTGGGGGAAAAAAACAGTAGCTGCTACTAGCATACACAAAGGAACATGGGATAAAAGTCTTCAGTGCCATAAAGATGCAGTACTTACTGCTAATAAAATCAAGTGGGGAGGTATTAGAATCATTGTCAACTGAGATTGTCAATCCTGCGTTAAGGGGAATGTAAGGTACCAGGTTGGATAAAGTTAGCAATTGTTAGGTCCTTACTCAAGAAAACATCTGTTGAGGTTTGCAGCAATGCTTTAGCCATGTTGGTACCAGATATTGGAGATACAAGAGAGGTGAGGTAGTATCTTTTATTGGACCAACTTCAGTTGGTGAAAGAGACAAGCTTTCAAGCTACCCAACTCTTCTGAAGATTCTGAAGAAGAGCTCTGTGTAGCTCAAAAGCTTATATCTTTCACTAACTGAAGTTGGTCCAATGAAAGATATTATCTCATCCACCTTGTCTCTTATCTTTTGAAGTTGACAGTCTCAGTTAATATCACTCTATCTTTAACCTGCCCTTCGTGGCATCTGGCATCACTGGGAGTTGTCTAATTGCCTTTATCCTTGCTAATTTAGTTTTCAACTGATCATAGAAGAAAGACGGTTCAGGTTTCATTGGCTTATAATAGTATCCTCACAACAGACACGAATTGAATGCCATGCTGATACTTTTAGGTCTATCAGAAGTCTTTGATACTATTGATGATGGAGCTGATTTTTCCAAAATGCTGAACATCCACAACTACAACTGAAGTCAATGAGTGCTGCAGGTGCTCAGCATTCTTGAAAATCAGGCTAAATAGAGTTTTGAAAACTCTGGCAGGGATGAAGAAATTTGCTATACATTGGTTCTTCTGCTCTTTCCTCTCTGAGAGATCAGACAGTGGGGTTCACTAATTCCTCAGCCAGTCTAAAGCCTTCATTATGCAGGCTTCCAAAAGGGCTCCATTCTGTTTATTTAATATGTACCTGTATATTCCAATTGTAGCAGTTTCAATTTGATACAAGCAAACCCATTATGCTGACATAATACAACTCATCTCTTTTCCATCAAAATCCTTCTGGTGTCATTGTTTTCTCCGGTCCTGGTCAAGACAGGAGCTTAGATGAATGACAGGGGCTAGAACACAGTCCAAGTAAGAGTGGTATGACAGTGGCTTTTGGGGATGCATCCAGACTATGGCAGAGATGGCGTCTGCCCTCATGACTTGGGCAACTTGATAGTCCTTGTTTAAAGAAATTTCCAGTGTAGGGATTCTTTTGGATCCATGATTGCTTCGCAGACTGGAAGTACCTATTTTCATCTTCTTTTTTTGGCACAAAATTTACAATTTTCTTCATCTGTTGTGGATCTCAGCCTAGTCCTTGATATTTTTTCTGACCTCCATATTGGATAAATCTAACTCTACAAGGGGCTTCACTTGAAAAACATTTTGAGATCATATGATGTGCGCTTAGTCATAGTTCCTGGGTATTCTTGCTTAGGCTCTGGTGGCAAGGCATTTTCAGGGAAAGGCCCACTGAGATCGATGGAATTAACATCCCTCATTGGTCAGACAGACAGTTTGGCACCAGTGTGAAGCCAATTTGTTAGCTCAAGCTTTTTCTGAGGGAATGGGAGGGGGTTGTAAGAGAGAGGAAGAGAGTGTCTTTATAATAATTTGAACTTGGTTAGCTATGTTTATTACTCTTGTAAGATCAAATTCTGCTCTGTTACTGTACAAAGATGCAACACGGAATAGTTCTGTGGAAGTCCAGGGTATTACTCCAGATTTGTTCCTTGTAAATAAGAGCTTGTTGGCATGGTGTGGTAGTGCACACAGAAGGGCATAAACTGTAGCACACTGTAAAATGTTGCACTGTGACTGCCCCATGTAGATCGTGCTGCCATGCTCTGAAAGGATCCTAGTGCACAGTAACATAGTATTGTTTCACAATGTGCACTATATATCTTTTAGAGCAGGGTCTACACCAGGGAGTTAGAGCACAACACTTCAGAATTCTCTACAGTTTACACCCTTCTGGTGCCCATTGCTGCACCATGTAGACAAACCCTGAGCAGAATTTGCTACACAACTTGTTTTTACATGTGACCGGTGCACACACAAAAATATCATAGTTAATTTCTCAGGTCATCTCTTGCCTTTTGTTGCACTAGAATTTTATTCCTTTAGCAGACATTCTCTTTTATAGGCTTGCTCTGTTTATTCATATGTTTAGTTTGAAATGAACCTAACCTAAAATATATGGATCTAATGATTTCTGTAATGTGCTGAATTCACACACCATAGCTGTTGATACCTAGGAAAAGTTGGGATCTAGATTTAGAATCTCAAGTTCAGAGTGTTTGGATCTGGGCATTTATTTTTGCCTGCTACAGAGAAATGAAGCTCAGGGTTGGAATTATGGTTCTGACTCATCTCTAGCTTTAGTTTGGCAAATATAAGTTTATGTCCTTCAGCAAATATATAAACACATTCAGTAGTAGGTGGTTTTTGCAGTGACTCTAATAATTTAGGGTTGTGATTTGAAAATGATTACTTAAGTACAGGTTCATTTCTAGCACTATATGAAGATACTGAAACAAGTCCACAAACTCTCAGATGTTCACATTCAGACACAAAAGCTTCACTGCAGAGAAATCTTAGGATGTACATGTGTTTCTCAAATGGTAGCCTGTGATCCCTGTACTGGAATATTTTGAGAACCAAGGAGGGAGGGGGGGGGGGTTAGAAGAAGAGATGGATCAGTGAGAGATTCCCCTCTCATTTCAAGTGGTCCACAGAAAATATTTGAGACACACAAAGGTACCTCACAGAGTAGATGTGGAAGCTGAGGGCTTGATCCATCAAAACTTGGCTGATGCAAGTAGCCCCATTGATTCTAATGAGACTACGCATGTGAGTGAGTGTTTGCAGGAACAGACTCATAATCCTCAACTGTGCAGTTTAGGGGTGTTACTCAACATTCTTCTATAGCTTTTCTTTTGTGAATTTTTTCATGACATGATCACCATAATTGGATATAATTATGTATTTGGTTTAAATTCAGGTAATCAGAGGACTAGACCATGTAATTACAATGTATAATGATGTTGCAAAGATACATATTAATCTACATGAAACTACCCAGTAGCGTGTGTGCAGTAGGGAAAAAAAATTAAACTCAATATTTTGGTAATTCCAAAATACCAGAAACAATTAGTCTAAATGATAGATTTAATGCCTTGAAAAGTAGAAACATTTGTAGTTCAGGAGAAGGCCATAAGTGGGTCTCATAGCTCCTTCCATCTTGATGTTTTATAGGGCTCCTTGAAGCAAAACACACCTGAAAAAATCTTCACCTCAGTACTTTGTCCTTGTACCAGATAAAGGCTAACCATTTTTTGTGACTGGTTTTAAATTCTCTTTCAGGAGAATGAACTTTACAGTAGAATTGTTGGAAGCACTGACACAGCCTTCACTACTGTGAAGCTGAGTGCCACTGTTCTGGTAGTCAATTAAAAAAACAACTTGTGTGGAATTGCATAGAGTGAAAAGGCTGGATGTTACACATATGGTAACTTGCTATACACAAGACATCTTTACCCTTTGAAAGTACAGCAATCAAGATGCAGTTCAGATAACACATATGAACATCAGGCTTTAAAGTTTCAGTAAGAAATTCTGGATCCAATCAGTGGGCACAGCTATTAATACATTTCAGCTGCTGTCTGACATACAGACATCCTCGCATCCCGGATATTCTGAATCTCATGCTACAAAATACTCACACTGCCATCTACATCTTGCTGATGTAGGAGGACAGACATTTACTGCAGTTGATAACTGCTGTTGTTAGTGGTATGTTGCAGCACATGGTAGTTATATGTCCATTGTCATTGATCAAGAGAGCTTTTTATTATCTATTGTAAAGAAAATTAATTTTGGGGATTAAAGTCTTGGTTTAGACTTGGTTCAGAAGTGGGACACAGAACTCACAGAAGGGTATCTGTTTGCCGTGTGAGGGAGATTTACACACCACTCCTGTAAAAATGGAGGTAGTTGGAAAATTAATCTCTTGAAAATGTTATATATAAAATACCCATTCAAAATTCAGGATAGGATCTCAGACAGTAGCCCAAAAGGTTAAAAAAAATCAGTAACTAATACTATATGGAACTCCACCTGTTACTTTCATCTGAGGATCTCCAAGCACTTGATAAGCATTTATCATTGTTTCATGAAGAGTAGTAAAAGGAACAGAAATGCCCAGAAACCTTTCTAAAGGAATATGTCAGAACAGACTTCAGTGTGAAGGATTCAACCTATTAGAATAGCATGTGTGTAGTCAGTTCTCAGTCCCATAATTCCCCTGCCCTGTTGCACAAAAAGAATGACAGGTGCTCACAAGAGAGAAGATAAGCACAAGTGTCATTCCCCTTTGCTTCCCCAAATCAGATAAAGACCTATTTATATGCAACTATTAAGGTTCCCAAAATCTGGGGGACTCATGACTTCAGCAAAGTCACTGGTGGAGCCAGTTGTGAAAAACATCTGTATATGTGTGTGTTTATAAACAAACAAACAAAACCCATCAAATGCATGAAAACTCCAATGGAAATTGTTGCTACATTAATCTGCATTTCCTGGCATTGTGCCACCTTCTTTTTTCCTACCAGGATATGCTTCTAGTCAAGATATGCTTCTTTTGAGTCACATTGTCTCAGCACAAGTGGGCCCAGAAAATCTAGCACAGAGAGGCTGCCCTCCTGCACAAGTGCCCCAAGGTTTCTCTGATTGAAGGGCTATATCACCTGTCTTTTCTACGGGAGGGACTTGATGAATAAAATACTCAAAAGATCTATCTGATATGCCTAGGAAATGCTGCAATTTAAACTCTGGTGGCAGATCCTCAGCTAGTGTAAATTAAAATTAGTGGAATATTGCTTTATATCAGTTGAGAATTTGCCCAGGGAATTTCCTGGTAAACTTATCATTGCTAAGGAGTAGGGAATAGTGGCTGGTTTGTTCTTTCATGTTTTATATAATCATAGGTCTCTCTTAAGGAAAGAGAAATGGGCAGAAGGAAAAAAGTGAAAACAAATGCCTTAACAAAAGTATTCCAAAAAGCAACAGAGGGTCCTGTGGCACCCTTAAGACTAACAGAAGTATTGGAGCATAAGCTTTCGTGGGTGAATGCCCACTTCATCAGACGCAAGTATGGAAATTTCCAGAGGCAGGTATAAATCAGTATGGAGATAACAAGGTTAGTTCAATCAGGGAGGGTGAGGTGCTCTGCTAGCAGTTGAGGTGTGAAAACCAAGGGAAGAGAAACTGCTTCTGTAGTTGGATAGCCATTCATAGTCTTTGTTTAATCCTGATCTGATGGTGTCAAATTTGCAAATGAACTGGAGCTCAGCAGTTTCTCTTTGGAGTCTGGTCCTGAAGTTTTTTGCTATAAGATGGCTACGTTTACATCTGTATCCGCTAATTTTTGCATATCAATTCTAGCTCAGCAGTCTCTCGTTGGAGTCTGGTTTTGAAGTTTTTCTGTTGTAATATAGCCACCCGCAGGTCTGTCACTGAATGACCAGACAGGTTAAAGTGTTCTCCCACTGGTTTTTGAGTATTTTGATTCCTGATGTCAGATTTGTGTCCATTAATTCTTTTGCGTAGAGACTGTCCGGTTTGGCCAATGTACATGGCAGAGGGGCATTGCTGGCACATGATGGCATATATCACATTGGTAGATGTGCAGGTGAACGAGCCCCTGATGGTATGGCTGATGTGATTAGGTCCTATGATGATGTCACTTGAATAGATATGTGGACAGAGTTGGCATCGGGGTTTGTTACAAGGATAGGTTCCTGGGTTAGTGGTTTTGTTCAGTGATGTGTGGTTGCTGGTGAGTATTTGCTTTAGGTTGGGGGGTTGTCTGTAAGCGAAGACAGGTCTGTCTCCCAAGATCTGTGAGAGTAAAGGATCATCTTTCAGGATAGGTTGTAGATCTCTGATGACTCTGAAACGTTTACATCTGCTATTGTGTGGCCAGGGAGGTTGAAGTCTTCCCCAACAGGTTTTTGTATATTGCCATTCCTGATATCTGACTTGTGTCCATTAATAGAAAACTTGCATTTTCACTCCTCTAACAACACCCATTGAGGATTAGACCTGATAAATTATCAACTATCGTTTAGATTTCATGTCTAAGGCATTGGGTAAAATAACAAAGGTTCAGTCTTCCTTCAGGGAAAACTGATTAAAATGTCTTGATGAATTAATTGGAGTTCTTTCAGAATTAAGTTTTATTTCATCTTGTTTGTACATTTTATTTCTCTCAGATCCTGTTGCACCTGTGATAACACTGTTCAATGTATGTTTTTAAAAAGTCGATATATAAAAATTTTAATTGAAGTTTTGTCTGTATAAAAGTGGTAGATTAATTTCCTCATAAATATTAGGGTGTTTGAACACTTCATCCAATTATTTCATTAATACTATGCAGAGTGGATAAAAATTGGATTTTTAAATAAAAGAAAATAATTTTTTCTTTTTAAAAATTAAGCTACTTGAAAATAGAGCAAACTATAATAAGGTGTGAACTTACTATAATCTATTTTAAACATTTACATAAAATAAAAATATTCAAGCAGTATATGCTGGCTGCTGACGTTTTTTTTAAATAAAAGTTATACCACTGAACTGCTGAGTATCCCAGGCTAAGCACTAGAAACCATTTTTTGCTGTTTTTTGTTGAAACCAGCTTTGGACAGCAGTAGTCTCTTTTGCAGATGCAGAGAATTTTTTTTCATTTTATTTTATTCGACTAGTTCAATGCAATGACTAGTTCATAGAAAGTTGGAAAAAGCAAGAAAGCTTGTTTTCTTCCAAACTGTGAATAAAAACGTTGTAGGAGAGGATAGATCGACTAGTTCTAAAATCTTGAAGGACACTGTTACCTGCAACAATTAGTTAAATTCACTAACAGCACATAATACTGTCTTTTGTTTAATAAATCACTTTTAAATGCAAAACATGACACAGCACATTTCTGGTAGTTTTATTAAATTAATACAAATGTTAAAATGCTGTTTGTGCATTTTAATTGAATTACAGTTTCCATCTAAATGCAACTTGACACATTGAGTATAAAATTAATCATCTAGTAAACAAGAAATGTATCAGTCACTATTTTCTAACATAATACAAATGTAAAAATTAAGCACTGTATCTGAATAAATGTATGTTAGGCTATATAATTGTTTTTAAAAGTGTGTATAATGTATCTTCCTGGTTAGCAATAAAAAAGTACCAGATTCAATGTAAAGGCTGTTTAGTTGAAAACCAACAGGTTTTAATGTGACAAACCAAGGAAAACCAACCTCTTTTAACTAAAGTACAAATGCAAAAGAAGATAAACAATTGCTGGCCAATTTAAAATCAACACACTAAGGCACTATGTGAGAAACTTACAACCAACATTTATAAATGTGCCCATCATTTGCCTAGCTCTACTCTGGCATCAAGGGGAGTTTAGTCAATGGGAGATATTGAGCCAACACTGCGAGTTTTTGAAAATCCCCTCCTGGAAGACTTCAACCAAACACGAGTAGTACTGCCAAAGTACCAAAGGAAAACAATATAATGTTAATTAACAAAATATATCTCATGATGCAACTTTAAAATGATTGAGGCTTTAAAAAAGGGGGAGTCTAAGTTTATGCTCTTAAATCCTTATTTAATCATAGACTATCAGGGTTAGAAGGGATCTCAGGAGGTCATCTAGTCCAACCCCCTGGCTCAGAGTAGGACCAATCCCCAGACAGATTTTTGCCCCAGATCCCTAAATGGCCCCCTTAAGGATCGAACTCACAACCCTGAGTTTAGCAGGCCAATGCTCAAACCACTGAGCTATCCCTCCCCCTTAGTAAATGTGCTAATTTTGAGAAGTGTTCAGCACCTACCCACTCCCAGCAACATCTTTGAACAACCCCATTTAGACATCTGCCAAATCACAAGCCTCTCATCTTTTTGAATATAAAGTAAAATTAAATTATGCTTTATAAATGAAGGGATGAGAACTTTATTTTGTGCTGGAAAATGACATCCAGGAAGCACAGTGGGCACTGAGTAAATGAGAATTTCAATAATATGCACAATCTAGATGAGGCATTTTCAATTAAATTGTCCTGGGAACAGTTGGAGCTGCGGTCACCAGTGCTGTGAAAGCTATGTGGGAATGTACTGGCATTAAGTCAGAATAGTAAACTAAAGCTATAGCTCCATTGAATTTGTACTATTGCAAAACATGTACCTCACTCAGTGAGCTCTTCATGTAGAGAAAATTCAGAGCCAATGTGCTCATTTCCTCTGGCTTCTGTGTGACCTTCTCTCACCAGTGAAGTGTACTTTAAAAACAAATAATAAAAACAAACCTGTATGAATTCCTGGAGTCCCTCTGAAAAACAGAGATCAGGGCAGAGACTGGCAACTGAACTTCAAGCACCCAGTTACCATAGAAATGTTGTACAATGAGGAGAGCATATTAAACAAGTATTATTCATTCACAGATCATTTATCTTTTGGTTGTCAAAAGGCATATTCCAATTCTATAATACTGTTTAGAGGACATCAGCACACTCCTAGTTGTCACCTACCACCCCACAACGGAACCCATATGAGAGATCATCAAAAACTACAACCCATACGGGATAAGGACCTATTCTCAAAGAAATTTTTCCTGAACCCCCCTTTCTGGCCTTCAAACAACCCCTCCAAGCTCATTATCAGAAGCAAGCTTCCCACACACCAGGGGACACACCAACACCAGCCTCTGCCAGAAGAACAGACGCAAAACCTGCAGCCATATCTCCACTGCCATAGTGATCAACACCCCCCACAACACACCTTTCAAGATCCATGGGTTCTACACCTGCCTATCACAACATGTGGTGTACTGCATCCCGTGCACTAACAGCCCCCATAACAACCATGTGGGTGAAACCAGACAATCACTATCCTCTTGAATGAACTCACATAGGAAAACAAGACAAAAAACACCCTCTCACCTGCGGGTGAACACTTTTCACAAAGCGATCACTGTACATCTGACCTGTCAGTTCTCATCCTCAAAGGAAACCTGCACACAACACTTTCAAAAATGAGCTTAAATTCATAAATATACTAGACACTTAAAATCATGGCCTTAATAAAGACACTGGATTTATGGCTTATTACCAAAATCTGTAACGCATGCACCCTCGCTCTTTGTCCTATGACTACAGGGGTGTTAATGGGCCACGTCACCTTGAATGATACCTTGAAGTATGTGCTAACTACTTATGCTAAACTATCTGTTCCATCTCATAGTTAGCCAGCAATGCCCCTCTGCCATGTACATTGGCCAAACCGGACAGTCTCTATGCAAAAGAATTAGTGGACACAAATCTGACATCAGGAATCATAATACTCAAAAACCAGTGGGAGAACACTTTAACCTGTCTGGTCATTCAGTGACAGACCTGCGAGTGGCTATATTACAACAGAAAAACTTCAAAAACAGACTCCAACGAGAGACTGCTGAGCTGCAATTGATATGCAAACTAGACACAATCAACAAAGGATTGAATAAGGACTGGGAATGGCTGAGCCATTACAAACATTGAATCTATCTCCCCTTGTAAGTATTCTCACACTTCTTATCAACCTGTCTGTACTGGGCTAGCTTGATTATCACTTCAAAAGTTTTTTTTTTTTTTTCTCTTAATTGGCCTCTCAGAGTTGGTAAGACAACTCCCACCTGTTCATGCTCTCTGTATGTGTGTATATATATCTCCTCAATATATGTTCCATTCTATATGCATCCGAAGAAGTGGGCTGTAGTCCACGAAAGTTTATGCTCTAATAAATTTGTTAGTCTCTAAGGTGCCACTAGTACTCCTGTTCTTTTTATAGTTAGCTGTGACAGTCTTAGGCTTCTCGCTCTTCCCCAGTTTTCAGAGCCCAGGCTCTTGCCCAAATAGGAACCATCTACACTGCCATTTTTAGCCTTGTAACATGAGCCCAAGTTACTTGACCTGGGTACCAGGGACCATAGGTTTTGTTTTTGTTTGTTTATATTCTCCTTTAGCAAGCTCTATACATCTTCAAAAGTAAGTTGTACAGTTGACGATAGCTGGCAAAACACAGAAATTCTTCAGAACCATTGTCATCTACCATCTCTCAAGAGCAGTGGTAATGCATTTCTCCCCCAACCCCCCATCACCACGCAAATATAGCATTTTAGATCCTGATCCTGTAAAGAGATCCATGTAAATGGAGCATTTTACCTGCGCAGAGTCCAATTGATTTCATATGTAAGGAGCTCATGGCAGGACAGGGGCTTTAATTTGTAATTTAGAACATTTACCTTTCAATCAAGCTACAAAAATTTTGCTGACTCTGAATTTTAAGATAACATTTAATTTCTATTGAAATAGAATCTTGTTTGCAGGTGGTGAGAGTAGAGAATGCATTGTCTGGTCCGACATTATTAATTAAATAGCAAGCGTTATTAACTTTAGCAGCATTGCCAACCTCTAATGAGTCAGGACCCAATTAGCACAAATGTAGACTTTTGAAAAAATAATGAATGATGAGTTTTTTTTATTTGCCTTATATTTTTCAACCTTTAGGATACACTTAGGACGTGCTTACACATTTTTCTTTGAACCACAGAGACTAGAAACTTAATTTTATTTTAAATGTGAGCTGAGAGTCTCATGAAGTGATGTCACTGTGAGCTGCCAATTTTAAGAAAATCAAATAATATTGTAAGAATAATGATAAATATCTTGAGAGTTAGCAACGTTTGCTTTGTTGGAGTCATTTAGGTCCCAATACGCCTCCTATTGGAGTCAATGGTTAACTCCCATTGATTTCAGTAGGAGCAGGTTCAGGCTAACAATCTGTAATTAAAGTGCAAAATAATCAATATCAATCTCAGAATGGTGATAGAGGATCTGGCGCTGGAGCCTTTCCATATCAAACAAAAGGAGCTTTTCTTAGGACAGAACTTCAATCAAATACAGATATATGGGCTGAAGCAGTACAGAAGAAGTAAACTTTGAATTTGTAGGGTGGGGCCAGATATTCTAAGGAGGTTTGGGGCACCCAAAGGCATCTACCTCTCTTAGGCTCCTTTAAAAATTCCAGCCATAGACTATAGTGCAGAACTTACACACACCCTATTCACTCTAGAGGTGCATCATGAAAAACGTGCTCCTGTTTTCCTAGATAGTCTGAAAATGGTTAATGGTCAGAATAGTGCTGAAACAGGGAGTAGAGGTCTCTGGATTTCAAATGCACAAACTGAATAAACATTTTGAAAATAGTCCTAGATTATTTATCTGTGATCACAGACTGTGCAAGATTAACAGTGATGGTATTGGAAAGTATTGAACTGATGACATGTTTTGTAATCTAACATTGCTGTGGGGTCTGTTTGTATTTACGAATGCTAATAGAGTCTGTATTGTTTGAGGCTTTTATATTGAGAAGACTGTGTGGGAATTGTATTGTTTGTTCTATATCTGATGCACAGGTCTGGCTTTCAGTAATTAAATACATCAGACATAAGTGAGGGTGAGTGACTCAGTTGTCTTAATCGAAATGTGATGAATTACAGTGGTCGCATTTAAAGTCTTTTCTTAGCTTTTTACCAGTAGGTAAAATATTAGCAGATTGAGCAGATATCCCACATTATAAGTATAGGAAATACCGCTAGAACTGAAACAATCTTAACTCTCAGTAAAAAGGTAAAATAAACTGTTTTATCTGAACTCACTGTATGTTGCAACATGTATAGTACAGCTCGGTGGAAAAATAAAATTGCTATTGTGGGGGAGCCACCCCCATGTTTACAGTTTCACAACAATCTGTGTTTTGTATGTTCTCCTGGAAATTTCATCTAATATGTGAAACTGGATTATTTTTTTAGAAGGAGAAAATATTCTTCCTGTTCAGGTGAAAATTTATCCAAAGGTGGTCTCAACAAAATGGTGACAATCGGAGGGAGTTTGCATTTATAACAAGTGAGTAAGGACATCAGGACTTGACTCTGTGACAGGCAAGTCTTGTCAATGGTGTGCTGCAGGGGGCTTTCTGAGGTTCCTTATTAAAGTTCTCCCAACAAAGTATGTTGAAGGATCATATCCTCTCTGGATGTTGCTAAATCAGCCCTGCCAGAGATGATTAATTCCTGGAGTACATACAAATATTTCTGAAGGGTATATTTTCTAAGACTTACACTGGAACAGATTATTCCAAATGGCAGATACGTTAAAGTATTTATCTGGAAAGAATAACTCTAGAATCCCCTTTAAAAAAAAAGTCTTAACCTCCCACACCCATTTCAAATTACATTAATATATTTGTATTTTCTTCAGGAGCAAATTCTAAATATATCCAGTAAAGTGCAGTTTACTAGAAGTTTGTTTGCCAAATAGTGTTGCCTTCTTCCTTGTTCACAGATAGATTACCCAGACCCTCACCTTCCTTTTTTTTGAGCCCTGGGACACATTGCTATGCGTGGTAAAAGCAAATATTTAATCCTTTGGAAATTCTGCATGTTCTCTTCAAAATATTTAGATTTGCACATGATTACATGTGAACTAAAAAAGAAATGCTTGTGGACTTTTCCCAAGGAAGATACCAACAAATGTCTGAGAATGTATAGATTTAATAGTGTCAGTCAAATTTCTACATTTTTAATCTTACATTTTTATACGGTTCATATAAATGATGTGCACAGAGTTTAACATGCAACTGTATTAACTTTCACTTCTCCTTTGAGAGGGAAGTAAACAAAGGCCTGTATCCAAGTTGTTTCTGCTCTCCATGGAGTTTAGCTCATTGGCTTTTCCTGCTATGCTGAAAATCAAGATTAATTAAGCAAAACAAACTACCCAAGTTTGGTAAGGAATATCACTGAATTGGTTGTTTTAGTGAACTAAAATAGCTATTCTCTCTAACCATGTAGGAGGTCAGAATTCAATTCTCAAATGGCCTTTGCTGATAAATGGAATGCATGAAGCTGGATTACCACAATATAGGCAGCTTGAGAAGGTCTCAGTGGCATTATTTTCTTTTCTCTCAGTTGAAGGAATGTGCTGCAGTGCAGGCTTGTGTAGACAGTGGGGTATAATGTTTCTTCCTTGTGGAGGGCTGGGAATATGCCTTTTCAGGCAGGAGTAATTCTTTTTGGAATGCTCTCCCACAGAGAGTACTAATTTAAAATGACCTGGGATATAGGCATAGCCTGAATGAGAGAGAGAAAGTGGTCTGAAGTTGTTGAGGGAATCACAAAACAGAGAGATGTTACTTAGAGCTCTTCAGGTTTTATCCTACCCAGTTTTGGTGGGTTTTCCCTAAAATTTCAACATTAAGATTAAAAATTGAAGACCCCAAACTTCTTGGCAGCTCTGGGGATTAGCTGTTGCCAGGGGCTGCCCTCCTCCGGCAGTGGCTCTACTCCTTGTCTCTTTCACCCTGTGGCCTCTCTCACTCCCAGAGCTGCTGCTTCCTGTTTGTGGTTTGGCCTTCCAGCAAGGTCATTAAGGTGTTCCCCTTCCAGGGAAATCAAAGTCCTTCCAGACCAGCTGGTGGACCAGCTCACATTTCCAACACCCTGTGCCACTTCCCAGTAGTTGGTAGGGGAACCTAGGCCTGCTCTCTACTCCAAGTTCCTGCCCAGGGACCCAATAATAAGCAGTGAAGGTCTGTATAGTCTTATACCTTGCTGCTGTTTCCCTGGGCTTCTTTCTACAGCTCTGGCTTCCCCCTCTTTCTGGATTTGCCAGGTCCATTTTCCTCTTCCCTCAGCAATACATGACAAATTTGGTAAGGACCTTAATTTTATTTTGTGAGCACAGCATCTGAGGGAAATCTATTCCCTGAAAGGGTGTATGTCTAGATACGGTGCATAGTATGTAAATGTATGATGACTGGTTATGATACACCAGGTGTGGGCAACTTTTGGCACGTGGCCCATCAGGGTAATCCACTGATGGGCCACGAGACATTTTGATTACATCAAACGTCCACAGGCACGGCCCCCCGCAACTCCCAGTATCCGCGGGCTGCGGCTTCCTGCAGCTCCCATTGGCTGGGAACGGCAAACCGCGGCCACTGGGAGCTGCAGCTGGTCGTGCCTGTGGACAGTCAACGTAAACAGAATGTCTCACGGCCCGCCAGCAGATTACCCTGGTGGGCCACGTGTCGAAGGTTGCCAACCCCTGTAATACACCATAGTTGTCATGGACTTGATCATGAAAGCTCCTGTCTTTATTTTATGTTTTTTTTAATCCATAAACATATATTAATGGAAAAAACATGTTCACCCTACAGATGCTAAAAGTGTATTTGAAAGTACTGCCTGGAGAACTGCAGTTTTATAATCCACTACTGTTTTCGTGCTTCACACTACGTGGAAATGTATCCTGTTCAGTCCAGAAACCAAAAGCTGGCTGACATAAAATATCTATAATTTGAAAGTTTGGCTGAACTTTTTGAAAAGTTGCAGTTAAAATATTTTTTTTAAAAAGCTTCACTTTGCCTAATTATAAACATTAATAGCTTTTAAATGAGTGAAATGTTACTTTTGAACCTGGTTTACTTAGTAGATCTCAAGGATACTTGAATTTAAAACAAAATTTAAAGACTATATTTAAGGTTGTATTAAAATTCAGTTTTTCTTTTTTAGTCTGCTAATCGACAAATAGTTCATACACATAAGCCACATTTTATATAGCTATAAAACAGAAACAACATTTTAAGGCAGAAGCAATAGGGGAAGAATTAATTTTGAACTTTAAACTAGATCTGGTTGAAAATTTGTCATCAACTTTTTTTTTTTTAATTGGGCTTTTGACTATTGTTAAATTTTTCATGGAAAAAAAAAATTGCAAAATGTTTGGTTTTGGGTTTTCAGAGTTTCAAAAGAATCAAAATTTTCCATGAGAATGGGGGAGGGAAAGACATTTCTGACCAGATCTTCTTTAAAACTTTTATTTTTCTCACTTTGTATGCTTGAACTTTCAGCATTGGTGCAGCTAGGCAAGAACTAAATAGTATTCTGATTGCTAGCTTTTTTCCTTTTTTTTTTGTTTTTTTTTGTTTTTTGCATAGAAAATGCACACCAATCAACATAATCTTCTAGGAGTTCCTGTGGAAAACCTGAAATCACACATAATTTACCTGCTTTTGTGTTTCTGGGACGGACTGGTACATCAGTCTGTGAGATTGCTGTTTGGCTGGAGTTCAATGGGAGTGGTTTCAAGAGCTGTAAAACTTAAGGTTACCATACGTCCTCTTTTTCCCGGACATGTCCGGCTTTTCGGCACTCAAACCCCCATCCGGGGGGAATTGCCAAAAAGCCGAACATGTCCGGGAAAATGCCGGCCAGGCACTTCCCCTCCCGCGGCGGCTCTGCTCCTCCCCTGACTCTTCGGCTCT